>NW_026880426.1:0-31279 GCF_032173495.1 Musca vetustissima
ATGTTTATTTTTTTCGGAAATTTAAAGAAAACAACGACACTCGCGAATGGACTCTTAAACAGAGATACGTACCTTGATTTTTTTATTGTAATTAAATAAAATAAAATGATGAGAAATGAGGATGGTTTGGTGATTTTGTGTTGGTGTCTTCTAAAAAGGGGAAGAAGAAGAAAACCTTCGTATTAATTGTCGTGAACAATTAAATTATCCGGTTCGCTCAGGACCGAATGTTTGCGTAGCAATGAAAATAAATAAAACAAAGGGGAATTAGAATTTTGATGTCAATATTGACAATGTGTTTTATTGAAAATTATTAGAAATATTATCGTAGAATAATATCACTTACAAATTTGTTGCTGATGGTTGGACGAAATCCAAAACGAGAAGTAAAAAAGTGACGTTTAAAGCAACGAGAGAAGCGAGAGAGTTGCAAAGTGGCGCTTAATCGAAATGTCACTCGTTAGAATTTGACAATGCATATTTGTGATGGAAATCACAAAGATGCATACAAATAGTAGGTAGTCAACTTCTAACGTACAAAAGTAAAAATAGGTTTAGATTAAACAAATATTGTTAAATATTGATTTCCAGATCTACATTAGAATGTAATGCTTATGAATATGATTTTGCGTAGAAGATGATAGAAGAAAGCCCAATATATGTATTTATCATTTTCGATAAGAAACATCTAATGTATAAACTAATATAGAGCATAAAAGATTATCAATGTAGACTGTATCAAATAAATATATATGCGAAAAATATACAATTTATTGTTTTCACAGTTTTGTTCTAATAAAAAGTGTATAAGCAGGTTGTATTTAGCTATGTCTTAAATATTTAAAGACACGTTAAGACTATGCCTTCTAAATAGTCTCGATTTGCTATCCTAACTTTCTAGACTATTATTAAAAATATATTAATTTGATTAGTCAGCTTGTTATCTGTTTACGTATACTTAGACATTTCACAGTTTCAGAATTTCTGTAGAAATTTCAATATTTTCATAGGAGTTGCTCCTAATAAGCCAAAAAATTATTTGTATTTTTATTCATTATAAATAAAAAAACATACATACATCAGCTGTCATATTTTTGGAAGGCAACTATTTTGAATCATAACGTACAATGAAACCTTTAGTAAAACTTTAAACGTTTATAGAATTATTATATAAAAACCCATTCCACGTTCATAATTAATATTATGAACGTAAAAAAGTCACAACTTGTTGGCGTAATTTGGGTTCAATGGGTTTTGGTTGGTTGTTATAATGTGAAATTGGCTTCATTTGGATTTGGTGTGGGTTTCGTATAGGTGCGTTATGTTAACTTATGGTACATTGGGTACATGTTTGCCATAGGTTCCTTTGGTTGCACTATAAATTACTCATTTACAACGAAAAATTATCCTGTTATTATTTTGTGAACATACTCGTATTTTAATGTAACATTCTGATAGTCGTGTTATAATTTTGTGATCTGTATATATACCCATAATTATTTATGAAAAAAAAAATTAAATAATAAAATTTTTAGTACGATTTGAAGATTGTCCTAATTCACAAAAATGTTTGGCTATACATAGCATGTGATTATAATATAATTGTATGCCATAAAATACTTTAAGGTCTAGAAAATACTAATTTTTAATATGCTAATATGCCAATCATCATGTATACAATTTTATGCGATTTATTCTTCATGTTATTTGCATTTTATAGATGAATTACAAAGGGTTGTCTTTATCAATTATTATATAGTATGTGTTAGAATTGATGAATTGCATTTAATATAGTATTTAATATATTATGCCTGCCTCCCGCAGTTCTTCAATAATAGAAAGTAACTCATTAGTATAATCATTATGTTCCGATTGTTGCCCCAAATCAATTGTTTTATAATATTCCCATATATTTGTAGCCTCTGTTTGAGTTTACTCGTTCATTAGGTTTATAGTCAACTTTGTATGCATTTGAGTCCAATAAAATTTTCTTATAAATCTTCAATTCGGAAGCTTCATAATATGTTGGCTTTTGATGGAAGAGTAGTTCAAACAAGCCTGGCGTAATCACCCAATGTTATCTTCCAATGATAATTTTTTCATTGTTAATTTTTAATGGTTTATCTCCAATTTTCCACCATCCGTTTATATCCTTATGTGGAGCATAAAAGATTATCAATGTAGACTGTATCAAATAAATATATATGCGAAAAATATACAATTTATTGTTTTCACAGTTTTGTTCTAATAAAAAGTGTATAAGCAGGTTGTATTTAGCTATGTCTTAAATATTTAAAGACACGTTAAGACTATGCCTTCTAAATAGTCTCGATTTGCTATCCTAACTTTCTAGACTATTATTAAAAATATATTAATTTGATTAGTCAGCTTGTTATCTGTTTACGTATACTTAGACATTTCACAGTTTCAGAATTTCTGTAGAAATTTCAATATTTGCATAGGAGTTGCTCCTAATAAGCCAAAAAATTATTTGTATTTTTATTCATTATAAATAAAAAAAACATACATACATCAGCTGTCATATTTTTGGAAGGCAACTATTTTGAATCATAACGTACAATGAAACCTTTAGTAAAACTTTAAACGTTTATAGAATTATTATATAAAAACCCATTCCACGTTCATAATTAATATTTTGAACGTAAAAAAGTCACAACTTGTTGGCGTAATTTGGGTTCAATGGGTTTTGGTTGGTTGTTATAATGTGAAATTGGCTTCATTTGGATTTGGTGTGGGTTTCGTATAGGTGCGTTATGTTAACTTATGGTACATTGGGTACATGTTTGCCATAGGTTCCTTTGGTTGCACTATAAATTACTCATTTACAACGAAAAATTATCCTGTTATTATTTTGTGAACATACTCGTATTTTAATGTAACATTCTGATAGTCGTGTTATAATTTTGTGATCTGTATATATACCCATAATTATTTATGAAAAAAAAAAATTAAATAATAAATTTTTAGTACGATTTGAAGATTGTCCTAATTCACAAAAATGTTTGGCTATACATAGCATGTGATTATAATATAATTGTATGCCATAAAATACTTTAAGGTCTAGAAAATACTCATTTTTAATATGCTAATATGCCAATCATCATGTATACAATTTTATGCGATTTATTCTTCATGTTATTTGCATTTTATAGATGAATTACAAAGGGTTGTCTTTATCAATTATTATATAGTATGTGTTAAAATTGATGAATTGCATTTAATATAGTATTTAATATATTATGCCTGCCTCCCGCAGTTCTTCAATAATAGAAAGTAACTCATTAGTATAATCATTATGTTCCGATTGTTGCCCCAAATCAATTGTTTTATAATATTCCCATATATTTGTAGCCTCTGTTTGAGTTTACTCGTTCATTAGGTTTATAGTCAACTTTGTATGCATTTGAGTCCAATAAAATTTTCTTATAAATCTTCAATTCGGAAGCTTCATAATTTGTTGGCTTTTGATGGAAGAGTAGTTCAAACAAGCCTGGCGTAATCACCCAATGTTATCTTCCAATGATAATTTTTTCATTGTTAATTTTTAATGGTTTATCTCCAATTTTCCACCATCCGTTTATATCCTTATGTGGACCATATACAGTATCCACTTTATTTCTTTGTTTCAAATGTGAAATATTCATGTTATCCTCGTCTTCATCATTATTATCAGAATAAAATGTTTCGTCTCTTGTTTCATCATAGTTATTAGGTTGGTATTGTGTTTTAATTTCATGTATATAGATCTTGTTAGGAGTACTTGTATATTGATGTTCCTTGGAAACATCTACATTTCCAGTAATGTGTGTCTAGGAATATTTTCACTCTTTATTTGAACTAATTTTTGCAGCTCTTCTGTTATGGGTTTATATGTTTTATTTAGTTCTGTCGTTCTGGCATCCTTTTCCATTTTAATGCTTTCGAATCTTTTCTTCAGTTCATCTCGGGAATGAACAAGTTTTTTAACAACTGTTCGTTTTCCATGGTCTATGTTATACTACTAAGACGTGATTTGTTTACACTCTATGAATAGAGATTTATTTTCTTATTGATATAACCTAATAAATTAGTGTTGCCTTTCATAGATTTGTAGAGTTGTAGTTTTTTAGGTATATGACCGAATTAGAACAATATAAAACGTAACTAAGCAAAATTTTAAAGTAAAACAAGTGTAAAAGTGTTAAGTTCGGCCGGGTCGCACTTTGGATACCCCCCATAATAGATATACTGACAGGTACAGGTAATAAAAATATAGGAAACATACCAAAAAGTGTACCTATACCGACATTTGTACAAACCGATTATGGTCCTAATTATTGGTCCTAGACCCCATGTATATTTGAACCAAATTTGTTTAAACATTTTTTGATTTCATTTAAACTTTGCCCATATTATTATTTCATCCAATATTAGTTCAAGTTCGAACATGGAGAATATCGGTCCACTCTTTCTGCTACCTCCCACGCAGGGGCTGGGCCTAAATGCGGGATACAGTTCATATATATAAATATATATAAGGTTAATTATCAAACCTTATTGGCAATCGGAATGTTTGGTTTCAAGAGAAAAAGAGGAGAGGTGCTAAGCATATTATTATTTTAATGGGTCAATGAACCCATTAAAGATTAGCTGCAATGCAATTAAACAACCGAACTATTAAAACGAAACGGAGAAACGGGTGAAGATAAAAAAGGGAAAATATATATTTTTCTGCTTTCAGGGAAGCTTTTAATAAATTGAAATGTTTATGTAAAGACAAAGAAATCATAAAAGACTTGAGAAATTAGTATATGAAAACAAATATAGGGGCATGTTAATAAGGCGAAATGTGTGTATAAAATTTAAATGAAATCAGATTTGCACTTCAAATATAAATTAGCATTTTATATGCTTGCGATGTCGTTCTCTTGTTATGATTTCATAACAACAGAGAAAAACGTCACTTATTGTAATTTGTTTTTTATCGCTTCGTATTCGAATTGTACGAATTCTGTCATCAGAATTATTTTTGATTTTTGTAAAAAGGAATATATAGAGTAATTTAAAATGATTTTGCATTTGGTTTTCTTGATATTGTACTTTCAGTTTTCCAAAAGAATGTACTGTATCTCCAAATTTTGTGCATATCATATTTAGGATAGTTGCCTTAAATCTGTGAACAGAAAATTGTTCTATGCTTGCGGAAAGAATCGGGGCTCAAAGGGTTAAAGGAGGGAGAGAGAGATTCTTTTACTGTGTTGAAGTACTTTCTGTAAAACCCAAAATAGGCCAGAGACTAACAAAGTGAACAAAACTTATTTTACACTGGGCAAAATTATTATATTGTGATGTACAAGAATTTTAAGAAATTAGTGTAAAAAGAATGATGAATGAGTATACAAATCTTTTATTTAAAAAGGAATTTTATAACGAATTTGACAGTGTTTTTTATGTTGTTGACATAATTTTTTCCCAATCAAAATACATTCCAATATGGAGTTGTGTAATTGGTTATAGTTGTTCTCTATTTACATACAAAAATAATTATATCTATTTCAACATTTCTGAAAATTTAAAAGAAATACCTTTATTTGGCTTAATATTTGGTATTATATATTTGAGCTTTTACTTGGCATATGTGCAATGGAATTGACAATTTAAACCCACTGCTAACGAAATCCCGTACAATGTAAATGTACTATAACATACATTTTGAACGTTATATTTTTAGTATTTTGTCCTCTTTATTATTAATTTAATTTGAAGAAAGATGAAAAACTGTCGTGGCAAGACTTTGTTAAAAGGAGTTCTCAATATTTGAGAAACAAATTAAAAAACTAACTACAAAAACGGCTTTCTAAACGTAATGGGAACAATAACATAATTTTTAGAACAGTGTTTTTAAAGTTCTAGCTAGATTTTCAAATCAAATTAACTATAATCGGAAGCACTACGCTTATGTTTAGTCAGCAATATTCGTAATTGCCTATGTAAATATATAGCTTGCATACTATTAAGAATTTTGTTCACTTTTACTTGACGTTTTTTAAGTGTGAACTTTCATTCAATGGAATTCTTTGCAATGTGTTCGGATGATTCTAAAATTTATAGTTTCACATATTTTTTTCTAATCAGTAACAAAAGTAATATTGTTAAATATTGATTTCCAGATCTACATTAGAATGTAATGCTTATGAATATGATTTTGCGTAGAAGATGATAGAAGAAAGCACAATATATGTATTTATCATTTTCTATAAGAAACATCTAATGTATAAACTAATATAGAGCATAAAAGATTATCAATGTAGACTGTATCAAATAAATATATATGCGAAAAATATACAATTTATTGTTTTCACAGTTTTGTTCTAATAAAAACAGTATAAGCAGGTTGTATTTAGCTATGTCTTAAATATTTAAAGACACGTTAAGACTATGTCTTCTAAATAGTCTCGATTTGCTATCCTAACTTTCTAGACTATTATTAAAAATATATTAATTTGATTAGTCAGCTTGTTATCTGTTTACGTATACTTAGACATTTCACAGTTTCAGAATTTCTGTAGAAATTTCTATATTTTTATAGGAATTGCTCCTAATAAGCCAAAAAATTATTTGTATTTTTATTCATTATAAATAAAAAAACATACATACATCAGCTGTAATATTTTTGGAAGGCAACTATTTTGAATCATAACGTACAATGAAACCTTTAGTAAAACTTGCGTTTATAGAATTATTATATAAAAACCCATTCCACGTTCATAATTAATATTATGAACGTAAAAAAGTCACAACTTGTTGGCGTAGTTTGGGTTCAATGGGTTTTGGTTGGTTGTTATAATGTGAAATTGGCTTCATTTGGATTTGGTGTGGGTTTCGTATAGGTGCGTTATGTTTATTCATGGTACATTGGGTACATGTTTGCCATAGGTTCCTTTTGTTGCATTTACATTTACAACGAAAAATTGTCCTGTTATTATTTTGTGAACATACTCGTATTTTAATGTAACATTCTGATAGTCGTGTTATAATTTTGTGATATGTACTTATACCCATAATTATTTATGAAAAAAAATTTAAATTATTAAATTTTTAGTACGATTGTCCTAATTGTCCTAATTCACAAAAATGTTTGGCTATAAATAGCATGTAATTATAATATAATTGTACGCCATAAAATACTTAAACGTCTGGAAAATACTCATTTTTAATATGCTAATATGCCAATCATCATGTATACAATTTTATGCGATTTATTCTTCATGTTATTTGCATTTTATAGATGAATTACAAAGGGTTGTCTTTATCAATTATTATATAGTATGTGTTAGAATTGATGAATTAGATTTAATATAGTATTTAATATATTATGTCTGCCTCCCAAAGTTCTTCAATAATAGAAAGTAACTCATTAGTATAATCATTATGTTCCGATTGTTGCCCCCAATCAATTATTTTATAATATTCCCATATATTTGTAGCCTCTGTTTGATTTTACTCGTTCATTAGGTTTATAGTCAACTTTGTATGCATTTGAGTCCAATAAATCTTATAAATCTTCAGTTCGGGAGCTTCATAATTTGTTGGCTTTTGATGGAAGAGTAGTTCAAACAAGCCTGGCGTAATCACCCAATGTTATCTTCCAATGATAATTTTTTCATTGTTAATTTTTAATGGTTTATCTCCAATTTTCACCATCCGTTTATATCCTTATGTGGACCATATACAGTATCCACTTTATTTCTTTGTTTCAAATGTGAAATATTCATGTTATCCTCGTCTTCATCATTATTATCAGAATAAAATGTTTCGTCTCTTGTTTCATCATAGTTATTAGGTTGGTATTGTGTATAATCTGAACTGAAATCCTCTTCTGGTGGTTCATCTTCTTTAATTCCATGTATATAGATCTTGTTAGGACTACTTGTATATTGATGTTCCTTGGAAACATCTACATTTCCAGTAATGTGTGTCTAGGAATATTTTCACTCTTAATTTGAACTAATTTTTGCAGCTCTTCTGTTATGGGGTTATATGTTTTATTTAGTTCTGTCGTTCTGGCATCCTTTTCCATTTTAATGCTTTCGAATCTTTTCTGCAGTTCATCTCGGGAATGAACAAGTTTTTTAACAACTGCTCGTTTTCCATGGTCTATGTTATACTACTAAGACGTGATTTGTCTACACTCTATGAATAGAGATTTATTTTCTTATTGATATAACCTAATAAATTAGTGTTGCCTTTCATAGATTTGTAGAGTTGTAGTTTTTTAGCATTCCTGTTTGAGTTTGTGTAGCGATCAGACGTATTAAAATAGTGTGTGCTGAGGATCAGATAATAAGGAGAAGAGAATAAAGAAAAATTTGTGGGTGCTGTGGAGCTGTTTTCCCCAAGTGATAGCTGGGAAGCAACATAAAAATAGTTGATCAACATTGACCTAGGAGGAAGCTAAAGGTAATTGGCGGATCTTTTGGTGAATTTTTTTGGGTACAGTGGCCAAGCCAATGGCCCAAAATTGTGAGGTTATGGACGCCACGGCGGCCATGCCTTACACAGAAAGTCGATGTGGTGATAGTCTAACGGAAAAAGAAGGTGTAATGACAAGGAGCAAAAGAGCTCTAGAAAATGGCGGATGGAATGAGAATGGTGGCAAAGACGACAAGGCATGTTCGTATGCTGATCAGATAAGACTAAATATGAAGAAGCGGCGCTTCAATGATGAAACTGTGTTGTACACAGAGGAGCACAAGGGTGAGTTTTTGGTGTTGGTTGATACAAGTGCAGCCGAGAATGTGAGAAATAGGAAAGTTAAAAATGGTTTATATTTAATTGAAAAAATGAAGGATGTGCATGTTAAAGAACTGGAAATGATGGTGCGTGTGGAAGCTATTGGTACTACCCTGTATAAGATAACTTTTGCAGACAGGGTTTCTGCGAATAGTTTTTTGGGTAATGAAGATTTGAAAGCGAAGAACCTAAGGGCTTTTATTCCCAAAAATTTTGTGGAAACCTTTGGGGTAATCAGGAATGTACCCCTATGTTTTTCGGAAGAAGAGTTGCTAAAGGGAATTAAATGTGATAGGAAGGTGGCCTCAGTGAGGAGGTTCAAAAGGAGAGTTGGCAATGAGGAACCGGTTTTTATGGACACTTAAACCATTAAAGTGGGTTTCTATGGGGATGATCATCCGTCATGGGTGCTTTTTAATTACACTGTGCTTGTGGTAGATACCTTTTACCCAGCAGTCAGGCAGTGCTATAAGTGTGGAAGATTGGGACACACGCAGATGGGCTGTCGTTCCAGGGAAAGATGTCTGAAATGTGGTGTGGATGGATGTGATAGGAAGTGTTAAACTAGAATGTGTGTTTTGTGTGGTGGCGAGGACCATGACTGCAAGAACAAAGAGAAATGTCCTAAGTGGGCGGAGGAGATAGAGCTTAACATGATTATGACGCGTAAAAAAATGTCTAAAAGAGAAGTGATAAACAAATATAAAAGCCAGAACAGATTTGAAATTTTGTGGGATGATAACAACTTTCCACCTCTCTCAGCAGGTGCGAGGAAAGGTGCTGGTGAGAAGCAGATGGGAAAAAACAGAATAGATGATGATGTGAACGTGATTTTAACTCCGTACACTTATAGTTCGGTGGCAAAGAGACCTAAAAAGAAGTATGTACACAGGCCGGGTGCACAAATGGCACAACGAATGTTTGATGAGCCGTCTCCCAAGTCTCCTGTTTTTATTAAAGAAAGTCAACGTACAACAGAACTAGAAAAAATCACATTAGAGTTGTTAAAATTTATGCAGGATATCTTTAAAAAAGAAGATAACCAAGTGGCGTTAGAGGCAATGTCTCATTTCCAAAAAAGAATTCAAAATTGTGGAGTTCCTGTGAATGGAGAAGGCAATAAGAAAAATATAAATCAAAATGGTGAAGAATCTCAAGATATTCCAGTTTAATATTCAATCTTTGAAGCATAATAAAAACTATGTATAATTCTTTACTAACAAAAACAATTTTGATATACTAATGCTATCAGAAATATTTGCTGAGGACAGAAGACAAAATAATAAATTGATTAGCTTTAACTTGGTCCAAAAATTAAGACCTGATGGCTACGGAGGAGTAGCTATCGCACTAAAAAAATATATTAAATTTGCAAAAATTATATATGATACGGAATATGATATTATTTGAGTGAAGACACAAAATCTTCAAAGGAATTTTGTGCTTGTATCGGTCTATTTTCCACCATCTGTGCCGTTTGAGAGTTTTAGAGAAGAACTGACTAAGTTAACCAGCTTTCTGGAGAGGTATGAAAATGTCATTCTGTGTGGGGATTTTATTGCAAGAAATCAATCTTGGGGTGATCATTTAACATCCAGGAAAGGAAGAGAGCTGGAAAGTATAATGATTGAAGCGGGATTATCATGTGTCAATAATGGAAAGGAGACTTTCGGGAGGAACAGGGATTCCCGAGGATCAGTTCCGGACCTGACTTTTGTGAGCTGTGGTAATGTCCAAGGATGGGAAGTTGTGGAAGGCTTGTTTGGAGGCAGTCATCATCTTCCCATTTCGTTTGAGGTTGAAATGTGCAGAAAAAAAGCAGGCATGTTTCTACACAAGCAGAAACTGATATCTTCATTAGCGGAACTCATTTTGGAACCAGATTTTTCAGACATTGAAAGCCATATTGTGGAGGAGGTTAAAGCTGCTACAAAGGAGTTAAGAGCAGGATGGTCTCCAAAGTACTGGTGGAACGAGAACCTTACGGTGGCGTATAGGAAACAGCTGGCTGCTGTCAAAAAATCGAGGAAATATCCCACTTATCTGAATCTGGAGAATGCCAGGAAAGAGATAGAGGCATGGAAAGCTATGGTACAGAAGGCAAAAAAGGATAGCTTTCTGGAAAAAATAGATGAGGTGAATAAGAAAGGTAATGTAAGAGAGGCGTGGAAATTTGTGAATAATGTCAGGAAAAGGAATGTATCGGTTAATGGACACTGGAATTCGGACAACAATGCAGAATACCTAAGGTCTCTGAAGGAGCAAGTGAATGATCATACAGTGCAGTTGACCACGGGGTATGAACATGATGGAAATGAACAACCAATCATTTTTGAATTTGATCACTTTGAAAGCGTCCTGAATAGGAAAAAGAAAGGATCAGCTGGTGGTCAAGACAAAATCACATATGAAATGATCAAAGCACTTCCGGGGATATCAAAAAGAGCAATGCTTACTGCCATGTATAACGCTTTCTTGGACAACTCCATCAAGGACAGTTGGAGGATTATTAAGATAGTTCCGATACCTAAACCTAACAAGGACCTTAATGACATTACCAATTTTCGTCCGATTTCGCTAATTTCTGTATTTATCAAATGCATAAATATGATGTTAAAAGATTTTCTACTCAACCATCTGGAGATCAATAATATAATGCCTACACGATCCTTTGCGTATAGGAAGGGATGTTCCACGGCCTCTTGCTTGAACGATTTCCTTCATAGGATTGCTCTTCTTAAAGCAAATAATTATAAGGTTCTGGTACTGTCCTTGGACATAAGCAACGCCTATAACTGTGTCAAGATTGATATTTTATCCAAACAGCTTAAAGAATATGGAATCAACTCACTAATATCTAGATGGATAATAAATTTCTTGTCGAAAAGGATACTCAAACTGGGTGATGAAGAAATTGAGGTGACAAATGGCATCCCACAGGGAAGCTGTTTGTCGCCTGTACTCTTCAACTTGTATACTGCTAAACTACATGAAATGGAAGATCATAGAACAAGAATCTTCCAATATGCTGATGACTTCTTGATAATGGTTTTTGACAGAGATTTTGATGTGGCTACAGAGCATCTGCAAAGAAAAGCCATTGCTTTTCAAAGGAGCTGTGGTGATTTAAATCTGGGGTTTAACCCTGAAAAGTCTAGCACTATTTATTTCGCAAAAAACAGTATTAAGCAAATTGTAGTAAATATTAATGGTCATCAGATACAGCAGGTTAAAAAACTGAAATTCCTGGGAAGAATTATCTCTAATTCCTTAACTGTTAAAGACCATTACACCCACATTAGTGAGGAAGTTCACAATAGAACTAACCTGCTCCGGTGTTTGATGTCGGTGAAAGGGGGTCTACACCCTAATGCGGCTTTAAATGTATACAGGAGTATAATAAGATCTAAAGTTGAGTATGGCAGAACGACGACGGCACATGCACCTGCGTATGTGAACAAAGGTATTGAAAGGCTTCAAAATGAAGTTATTCGTAGATCCCTGGGAGTCCCAAAGGCTACGCCCACACATGTGATCTATGCACTAGCTGGAGAACTGCCCCCAGAATACAGAGCCAAGATCCTCACGGCTAAGGAAATCATAAAAATCATGAGAACTAATCAGAGGCTGTATGACATCATATCGGATAATCCTTTGGTGAAATCCAGTTACAGTACAATTTATAATGAATTTGTAGAAGTGTTCCAAAACATTAGGTTCATTCCATACAAATACCAATTCAAACTTAAGGTCAGGTTCAACCTATTGCCCACTACAAAACAAAACACTCCGGATGAAGTGATAAAATCCGTTTATAATGCTGAAATTGCACACTATAAAAATAACAGGTTCACTATTTTTGCCTCAGACGCATCTGCATCTGAGGTTGGTGAAACTACCACGGGATGTGGCATTTATAATGCCTCCAAAAATGAAAAATTTCTCTTCAAAATAAAACATAAATCCTCGTCAATGTTCGGCGAACTCTATGCCCTGCGTAAAGCGCTTGAAATTGCGACAGAGGATAAATGCAACAAATGTGTCATTTTTACGGACAGCCTTGCGGCCTGTAAGGCTTTGGGCTCCGATAATTCTGACAACTTCCTGGTTGCGGAATGTCACAACATCCTGGAAAGATCAAGCATAGATAACTGTCATATGGTTTGGATGCCTGGCCACAAAGGCATCAGCATAAATGAGGAGGCAGACTGGCTAGCTAAGCATGCTGTTGAGGCAGGGGTATCCATGGATGTGGGGCTTTCGCCCAATGAGGCGTTAAAATGCATTGAGAACATGGTCTATGCAGAATGGAAAGAAAGCTATAATAATATCAGTTTATCTAAAGGGCGTTTTTTCTACGAAGCTACGAATGGAATTTTGGGAAAACCATGGTTTCAGAGGGTTTTTCTTAACCCTTCTGAAACTAAACTTATAAACAGATTGATGGTTGGCAAAACTTATGACAAAGTATTCTTGCATAGAATAGGAGCATCTGATTCCGATTTATGCGATGCATGTGAACAACCGGAAAGTGCACAGCACAGTATTTTTGAGTGCTGTAAATTTATTAATATAAGAAAAAATTACCCTCTCCTATTTTCCCAACACCAAAACTTAACAACCCTCCTCCAATCCAAAGATATTAACCTTTTCCGCTGTATCCTAGGGTTTGTCAAGGAGGCAAACCTTAACTAACTACCCAACCACCTACTGTGATAGTAACACTGTGATATTAGTAAATAAGTATTCACCTGAGTCATACTAAACTAATTAAGTTTTTACGATCCCCATCCCCGTTTTTTGGCCCAACTCCTGTTTTTTCCACAGATCTCGATAATGTCAGATGCGGAATATCTGCCCTGTCTGCAAATCTAAGTACCTGAATTTTATACTATTAAGCACTTTGGATAATAATCCTATCGAATCTACGACAGTGGACTGGTCTTTACTTACACACTCGATCCTACAGCTCAAACAGGTTTACGTGAGTCGTTTTTTTTGTAATTGTTTTTATTGTTTTCATGTTAAAACATTACTTAACCATAATCTAATGGTACATATGTACTCTCGCTATTTTTTTCGTTTCCCTTGTGTTGCTGTTTTTGCAGCCTTCGTTTAATGGCAAAATTTACCAACTGAAGAAGATAAAGTAAAAGAACGATATCACTATACCCTCAACAGGGTGCCGCACCGCAACAAACTGCTACTTGGAAACATTTAAAGAAGGAGAATCAACATTTATGAGTATACCCTGGCACCGCTTGACTTGAATCCACAGGATCGCCAACCCACAAAGCGGACGAACTCAAAAAAAAAGTAGTTTTTTAGGTATATGACCAAATTAGCACAACATAAAACGTAACTAAGCAAAACTTTAAAGTAAAACAAGTGTACAAGTGTTAAGTTCGTCCGGGTCGCACTTTGGATACCCTCCATAATAGATATACTGACAGGTACAGGTAATAAAAATATAGGAAACATACCAAAAAGTGTACCTATACCGACATTTGTACAAACCGATTATGGTACTAATTATTGGTCCTAGACCCCATGTATCTTTGAACCAAATTTGTTTCAAAATTTTTTGATTTCATTTAAACTTTGCCCATATTATTATTTCATCCAATATTAGTTCAAGTTCGAACATGGGGAATATCGGTCCACTCTTTCTGCTACCTCCCACGCAGGGGCTGGGCCTTAATGCGGGTTACAGTTCATATATATAAATATATATAAGGTTAATTATCAAACCTTATTGGCAATCGGAATGTTTGGTTTCAAGAGGAAAAGAGGAGAGGTGCTAAGCATATTATTATTTTAATGGGTCAATGAACCCATTAAAGATTAGCTGCAATGCAATTAAACAACCGAACTATTAAAACGAAACGGAGAAACGGGTGAAGATAAAAACGGGAAAATATATATATGAAATGTTTATGTAAAGACAAAGAAATCATAAAAGACTTGACAAATTAGTATATGAAAACAAATATAGGGGCATGTTAATAAGGCGAAATGTGTGTATAAAATTTAAATCAAATCAGATTTGCACTTCAAATATAAATGAGCATTTTATATGCTTGCGATGTCGTTCTCTTGTTATGATTTCATAACAACAGAGAAAAACGTCACTTATTGTAATTTGTTTTTGTCGCTTCGTATTCGAATTGTACGAATTCTGTCAATATAGAGAATAATTTAAAATGTTTTTTCGTCGATTTTGCATTTGGTTTTCTTGATATTGTACTTTCAGTTTTCCAAAAGAATGTACAGTATCTTCAAATTTTATGCATATCCTATTTAGGATAGTTGCATTAAATCTGTGTACAGAAAATTGTTCTATGCTTGCGGAAAAAAATCGGGGCTCAAAGGGTTAAAGGAGGGAGAGAGAGCTTCTTTTACTGTGTAGAAGTACTTTCTGTAAAACCCAAAATAGGCCAGAGACTAACAAAGTGAACAAAAGTTATTTTACACTGGGCAAAATTATTATATTGTGATATACAAGAATTTTAAGAAATTAGTGTTAAAAAAGAATGATGAATGAGTATACAAATCTTTTATTTAAAATGGAATTTTAAAACGAATTTGACAGTGTTTTTTTATGTTGTTGACATAATTTTTTCCCAATCAAAATATATTCCAATATGGAGTTGTGTAATTGGTTATAGTTATTCTCTATTTACATACAAAAATAATTATATCTATTTCAACATTTCTGAAAATTTAAAAGAAATACCTTTATTTGGCTTAATATTTGGTATTATATATTTGAGCTTTTACTTGGCATATGTGCAATGGAATTGACAATTTAAACCCACTGCTAACGAAATCCCGTAGAATGTAAATGTACTATAACATACATTTTGAACGTTATATTTTTAGTATTTTGTCCTCTTTATTATTAATTAAATTTGAAGAAAGATGAAAAACTGTAGTGGCAAGACTTTGTTAAAAGGAGTTCTCAATATTTGAGAAACAAATTAAAAAAATAACTACAAAAACGGCTTTCAAAACGTTATGGGAACAATAACATCATTTTTAGTGTTTTTTGTGTTTCTAAAGTTCTAGCTAGATTTTCAAATCGAATTAACTATAATCGGAAGCACTACGCTTATGTTTAGTCAGCAATATTCGTAATTGCCTATGTAAATATATAGTCTTGCATACTATTGAGAATTTTGTTCACTTGCGACTTTACTTTTGCGACTTACGTTTTTTAAGTGTGAACTTTCATTCAATGGAATTCTATGCAATGTGTTCGGATGATTCTCAAATTTATAGTTTCACATATTTTTTTCTAATCAGTAACAAAAGTAATATTGTTAAATATTGATTTCCAGATCTACATTAGAATGTAATGCTTATGAATATGATTTTGCGTAGAAGATGATAGAAGAAAGCCCAATATATGTATTTATCATTTTCTATAAGAAACATCTAATGTATAAACTAATATAGAGCATAAAAGATTATCAATGTAGACTGTATCAAATAAATATATATGCGAAAAATTATACAATTTATTGTTTTCACAGTTTTGTTCTAATAAAAACAGTATAAGCAGGTTGTATTTAGCTATGTCTAAAATATTTAAAGACACGTTAAGACTATGTCTTCTAAATAGTCTCGATTTGCTATCCTAACTTTCTAGACTATTATTAAAAATATATTATTTTGATTATTCATTTCACAGTTTCAGAATTTCTCTAGAAATTTCAATATTTTCATAGGAGTTGCTTCTAATAAGCCAAAAAATTATTTGTATTTTTATTCATTATAAATAAAAAAACATACATCAGCTGTCATATTTTTGGAAGGCAACTATTTTGAATCATAACGTACAATGAAACCTTTAGTAAAACTTGCGTTTATAGAATTATTATATAAAAACCCATTCTACGTTCATAACTAATATTATGAACGTAAAAAAGTCACAACTTGTTGGCGTAGTTTGGGTTCAATGGGTTTTGGTTGGTTGTTATAATGTGAAATTGGCTTCATTTGGATTTGGTGTGGGTTTCGTATAGGTGCGTTATTTTAACTTATGGTACATTGGGTACATGTTTGCCATAGGTTCCTTTGGTTGCATTATAAATTACTCATTTACAACGAAAAATTATCCTGTTATAATTTTGTGACCATATTCGTATTTTAATGTAACATTCTGATAGTCGTGTTATAATTTTGTGATATGTACTTATACCCATAATTATTTATGAAAAAAAATTTAAATAATTAAATTTTTAGTACGATTTGAAGATTGTCCTAATTCACAAAAATGTTTGGCTATACATAGCATGTAATTATAATATAATTGTACGCCATAAAATACTTAAAGGTCTAGAAAATACTCATTTTTAATATGCTAATATGCCAATCATCATGTATACAATTTTATGCGATTTATTCTTCATGTTATTTGCATTTTATAGATGAATCACAAAGGGTTGTCTTTATCAATTATTATATAGTATGTATTAGTATTGATGAATTACATTTAATATAGTATTTAATATATTATGTCTGCCTCTCGCAGTTCTTCAATAATGGAAAGTAACTCATTAGTATAATCATTATGTTCCGATTGTTGCCCGTAATCAATTGTTTTATAATATTCCCATATATTTGTAGCCTCTGTTTGATTTTACTCGTTCATTAGGTTTATAGTAAACTTTGTATGCATTTGAGTCCAATAAAATTTTCTTATAAATCTTCAGTTCGGAAGCTTCATAATTTGTTGGCTTTTGATGGAAGAGTAGTTCAAACAAGCCTGGCGTAATCACCCAATGTTATCTTCCAATGATAATTTTTTCATTGTTAATTTTTAATGGTTTATCTCCAATTTTCCACCATCCGTTTATATCCTTATGTGGACCATATACAGTATCCACTTTATTTCTTTGTTTCAAATGTGAAATATTCATGTTATCCTCGTCTTCATCATTATTATCAGAATAAAATGTTTCGTCTCTTGTTTCATCATAGTTATTAGGTTGGTATTGTGTATAACCTTAATTGAAATTATCCTCTTCTGGTGGTTCATCTTCTTTAATTTCATGTATATAGATCTTGTTAGGAGTACTTGTATATTGATGTTCCTTGGAAACATCTACATTTCCAGTAATGTGTGTCTAGGAATATTTTCACTCTTTATTTGAACTAATTTTTGCAGCTCTTCTGTTATGGGGTTATATGTTTTATTTAGTTCGGTCGTTCTGGCATCCTTTTCCATTTTAATGCTTTCGAATCTTTTCTTCAGTTCATCTCGGGAATGAACAAGTTTTTAACAACTGCTCGTTTTCCATGGTCTATGTTATACTACTAAGACGTGATTTGTCTACACTCTATGAATAGAGATTTATTTTCTTATTGATATAACCTAATAAATTAGTGTTGCCTTTCATAGATTTGTAGAGTTGTAGTTTTTTAGGTATATGACCGAAGTAGCACAATATAAAACGTAACTAAGCAAAATTTTAAAGTAAAACAAGTGTAAAAGTGTTAAGTTCGGCCGGGTCGCACTTTGGATACCCTCCATAATAGATATACAACCGAACTATTAAAACGAAACGGAGAACGGGTGAAGATAAAAAAGGGAAAATATATATTTTTCTGCTTTCAGGGAAACTTTTAATAAATTGAAATGTTTATGTAAAGACAAAGAAATCATAAAAGACTTGACAAATTAGTATATGAAAACAATGGCATGTTAATAAGGCGAAATGTGTGTATAAAATTTAAATGAAATCAGATTTGCACTTCAAATATAAATTTGCATTTCATATGCTTGCGATGTCGTTCTCTTGTTATGATTTCATAACAACAGAGAAAAACGTCACTTATTGTAATTTGTTTTTTATCGCTTCGTATTCGAATTGTGCGAATTCTGTCATCAGAATTATTTCAGTTTTCCAAAAGAATTTACAGTATCTCCAAATTTTATGCATATCCTATATAGGATAGTTGCATTAAATCTGTGAACAGAATATTGTTCTATGCTTGCGGAAAAAAAATCGGGGCTCAAAGGGTTAAAGGAGAGAGAGATTCTTTTACTGTGTAGAAGTACTTTCTGTAAAACCCAAAATAGGCCAGAGACTAACAAAGTGAACAAAAGTTATTTTACACTGGGCAAAATTATTATATTGTGATATACAAGAATTTTAAGAAATTAGTGTAAAAAGAATGATGAATGAGTATACAAATCTGTTATTTAAAAAGGAATTTTAAAACGAATTTGACAATGTTTTTTTTATGTTGTTGACATACTTTTTTCCCAATCAAAATACAGTCCAATATGGAGTTGTGTAATTAGTTTTAGTTGTTCTCTATTTACATACAAAAATAATTATATCTATTTCAACATTTCTGAAAATTTAAAAGAAATGCCTTTATTTGGCTTAATATTTGGTATTATATATTTGAGCTTTTACTTGGCATATGTGCAATGGAATTGACAATTTAAACCCACTGCTAACGAAATCCCATACAATGTAAATGTACTATAACATACATTTTGAACGTTATATTTTTTAGTATTTTGTCCTCTTTATTATTAATTTAATTTGAAGAAAGATGAAAAACTGTCGTGGCAAGACTTTGTTAAAAAGAGTTCTCAATATTTGAGAAACAAATTAAAAAAATAAATACAAAAACGGCTTTCAAAACGTAATGGGAACAATAACATCATTTTTAGAACAGCGTTTTTAAAGTTCTAGCTAGATTTTCAAATCAAATTTACTATAAGCGGAAGCACTACGCTTATGTTTAGTCCGCAATATTCGTAATTGCCTATGTAAATATATAGTCTTGCATACTATTGAGAATTTTGTTCACTTGCGACTTTACTTTTGCGACTTACGTTTTTTAAGTGTGAACTTTCATTCAATGGAATTCTATGCAATGTGTTCGGATGATTCTAAAATTTATAGTTTCACATATTTTTTCTAATCATTAACAAAAGTAATATTGTTGAATATTGATTTCCAGATCTGCATTAGAATGTAATGCTTATGAATATGATTTTGCGTAGAAGATGATACAGGAAAGCCCAATATATGTATTTATCATTTTCTATAAGAAAAATCTAATGTATAAACTAATATAGAGCATAAACTGATATAGAATAAAAGATTATCAATGTAGACTGTATCAAATAAATATATATGCGAAAAATATACAATTTATTGTTTTCACAGTTTTGTTCTAATAAAAACAGTATAAGCAGGTTGTATTTATCTATGTCTTAAATATTTAAAGACGCGTTAAGACTATGTCTTCTAACTGGTCTCGATTTGCTGTCCTAACTTTCTAGACTATTATTAAAAATATATTAATTTGATTAGTCAGCTTGTTATCTGTTTACGTATAATTAGACATTTCACAGTTTCAGAATTTCTGTAGAAATATCAATATTTTCATAGGAGTTGCTCCTAATAAGCCAAAAAATTATTTGTATTTTTATTCATTATAAATTAAAAAAAAACATCAACTGTCATATTTTTGGAAGGCAACTATTTTGAATCATAACGTACAATGAAACCTTTAGTAAAACTTGCGTTTATACAATTATTATATAAAAACCCATTCCACGTTCATAATAATATTATGAACGTAAAAATTTCAAAACTTGTTGGTGTAGTTTGGGTTCAATGGGTTTTGGTTGGTTCTTATAATGTGCAATTGGCTTCATTTGGATTTGGTATGGGTTTCGTTTAGGTGCGTTATGTTGATTTATGGTACATGTATGCCATAGGTTCCTTTGGTTGCATTATAAATTACTCATTTACAATTTGTCTTGTATATGAAGGAAAAATTATCATGTTATTATTTTGTGAACATACTCGTATTTTAATGTAACATTCTGATAGTCGTGTTATAATTTTGTGATATGTACTTATACCCATAATTATTTAAGTAAAAAAATGTAAATAAAATATTTAGTGCGATTTGAAAATTGTCCTAATTCACAAAAATGTTTGGCTATACATAGCATGTAATTATATATAATTGTACGCCATAAAATACTTAAATGTCTAGAAAATACTCATTTTTAATATGCTAATATGCCAATCATCATGTATACAATTTTATGCGATTTATTCTTCATGTTATTTGCATTTTATAGATGAATTACAAAGGGTTGTCTTTATCAATTATTATATAGTATGTGTTAGAATTGATGAATTAGATTTAATATAGTATGTAATATATTATGTCTGCTTCCCGCAGTTCTTCAATAATAGAAATAAAGGTCTAGAAAATACTCATTTTTGATATGCTAATATGCCAATCATCATGTATACAATTTTATGCGATTTATTCTTCATGTTATTTGCATTTTATAGATGAATTACAAAGGGTTGTCTTTATCAATTATTATATAGTATGTGTTAGAATTGATGAATTAGATTTAATATAGTATTTAATATATTATGTCTGCTTCCCGCAGTTCTTCAATAATAGAAAGTAACTCATTAGTATAATCATTATGTTCCGATTGTTGCCCCCAATCAATTGTTTTATAATATTCACATATATTTGTAGCCTCTGTTTGATTTTACTCGTTCATTAGGTTTATAGTCAACTTTGTATGCATTTGAGTTCAATAAAATTTTCTTATAAATCTTCAGTTCGGAAGCTTCATAATTTGTTGGCTTTTGATGGAAGAGTAGTTCAAACAAGCCTGGCGTAATCACCCAATGTTATCTTCCAATGATAATTTTTTCATTGTTAATTTTTAATGGTTTATCTCCAATTTTCCACCATCCGTTTATATCCTTATGTGGACCATATACAGTATCCACTTTATTTCTTTGTTTCAAATGTGAAATATTCATGTTATCCTCATCTTCATCATTATTATCAGAATAAAATGTTTCGTCTCTTGTTTCATCATAGTTATTAGGTTGGTATTGTGTATAATCTGAATTGAAATCATCCTCTTCTGGTGGTTCATCTTCTTTAATTTCATGTATATAGATCTTGTTAGGAGTACTTGTATATTGATGTTCTTTGGAAACATCTACATTTCCAGTAATGTGTGTCTAGGAATATTTTCACTCTTTATTTGAACTTTTTTTGCAGCTCTTCTGTTATGGGCATAAATCTTTCGAATTTTTTCTTCAGTTCATCTCGGGAATGAACAAGTTTTTTAACAACTGTTCGTTTTCCATGGTCTATGTTATACTACTAAGACATGATTTGTCTACACTCTATGAATAGAGATTTATTTTCTTATTGATAAAACTTAATAAATATATAAAACGTAACTAAGCAACATTTTAAAGTAAAACAAGTGTAAAAGTGTTAAGTTCGGCCGGGTCGCACTTTGAATACCCTCCACAATAGATATACTGACAGGTACTTGAAATAAAAATATAGGGAACATACCTAAAAGTGTACCTATACCGACATTTGTACAAACCGACTATGGTCCTAATTATTGGTCCTAGACCCCATGTATCTTTGAACCAAATTTGTTTCAAAAATTTTTGATTTCATTTAAACTTTGCCCATATTATTATTTCATCCAATATTAGTTCAAGTTCGAACATGGGGAATATCGGTCCACTCCTTCTGCTACCTCCCACGCAGGGGCTGGGCCTAAATGCGGGTTACAGTTCATATATATGAATATATATAAGGTTAATTATCAAAACTTATGTTCTAGTTTTTGTCCGCAGATGAAATGTTTTTTCGTAGATGAAATGATTACAACAGAGCCTTAGAATCAAACCCAAACACGGAACAAATCATATAACTATTTTAATATAAAAATGGGGTTATATGGGGACGACCCCAAGAAGGGGGCGAGTATTAAAAATTGTTGGTAGGGAGTTTTGTTACCATATACGACTACAAAATACCAAATTCCAACGCATTCGGTAGAAAAATGCGCTCAATAACCCCAAAATATCAAAAATTGGGGGTACCCTTATATGGGGGCTATCCGAAAAAATTGACCTATATTTATAATTTTTTGTAGAGAGATTTGGTACCTAATAAGAAATCAAAATACTAAATTACAGCTAATTCGGTGGAAAAGTACGATCAAAACCCCCAAAATACTGAAAATTATGAGGTACCGTTCGGTAGAAAAACGCGCTCAAGAACCCCAAAATACCGAAAATTGGGGGTACTGTTATATGGAAGCTATGCCTAAACAAACCTATGAAAAAATTTCAGCTCCCTATCTCAATTCTTTCAGAAGATAGCGTGATTACAACAGACGGAAGGACCTGGCTAGATCGTCTTAGAATTTTACCCTGATCACGAATGTGTATACTTTAAAGGGTCTGAAATGAATATTTCGATGAGTTACAAACAGAATGACAAAATTAATATACCCTTTATACCATGGTGGAGGGTATAAAAATCATCTCGACAGTTCACATTTACACGAGAGTATAAAACATATAAAATGCTTAGCCCATTTATTAACAACTGTAAATACAACTTCTTTCATATATTTTATATATTTCCTATCCATTTATTCTTCAAATAGTACAAACTGTTTTATTTAGAATTTTATTTATGTACAAAAATTATGGTTAAAAGTACATATCCCAAAATTATAACACGACTATCAGAATGTTACATTATATTTTTTTATAAATCTTAATAATATCATAATTAAAATAATATTTATAGAATACAAGTATGTTCACAAAATAATAACATGATACTTGTTCATTCATATACAAGACAAATTGTAAATGAGTAATTTTAACGCAACCAAAGGAACCTATGGCAAAACATAAACCCAATGTACCATAAATCAACATAACGCACCTGAACGAAACCCAAACCCAAATGAAGTCAACTTCACATTATAACAACCAACCAAAACCCATTGAACCCAAACTACGCCAACAAGTTTTGACATTTTTACGTTCATAATATTAATTATGAATGTGGAATTGGTTTTTATATAATAATTCTATAAACGCAAGTTTTACTAAAGGCTTCATTGTACAAAATACGTTATGATTCAAAATAGTTGCCTTCCAAAATATGACAACTGATGATTTTTTAATGTATAATGAATACAAATACAAATAATTGTTGGGTTATTAAGAGCATTTCCTATGAAAACATTGAAATTTTTACAGAAATTCTGAACCTGTGAAATGTCTAAGTGTACGTAATGATTTGTACCCTGATGATTTTTTTTAATGTATAATGAATAAAAATACAAATAATTGTTGGCTTATTAGGAGCATTTCCTATGAAAACATTGAAATTTCTACAGAAATTCTGAACCTGTAATATGTCTAAGTGTACGTAAACGAATAACAATCTGACTAATCAAATTAATATATTTTTAGTAATAGTCTAGAAAGTTAGGATAACCAATCGAGACTATTTATAAGTCATAGTCTTAACGCGTCTTTAAATATTTAAGACATATCAAAATATAACCTGCTTATACTGTTTTTATTATAACAAAACTGTGAAAACAATAAATTATATATTTTTCGCATATGAATTTGATACAATATATATATTTGATTAATTCGAAATACAATATTATTGAGTGATAGTAAATTGAACCCGCCGTTAGATATTGTTCACTACCCCTACATACTTCTGTGAGTATTTCATACTAAAGACAAAAGGTAGTAGCAAAATCTAACGAGTAACCTTGCCTTAGCGCCGCTTTGCGACATCTTAGCTTTTCATACAAACACTCGTTCTTTGGTTCACGACCAGAATCCATCAAACCCTGTAGAAAAGGTAAGTTATACTGTTCCACGAACAATTCAATAAATTAATCCAAATATACGTTTGGAAAAAATTCTAATAAATTGTGTTTTATTTTTATTTCATTTCTTGCATCAACGCAAACATTGGTCCAATCGAGCCGGATTGTTTTTCACGAAAACTAACCCGTCTCTATTTTTCCTTTACAAGGCATATTCGACATCGTCGAGGACAACAACACATCGATCAACGATCATCACCATCTTTTCATCATATTTATTTTAAAATATTAATTTAACAACAACACAGGTATGTACACATCATAATTTATTTTTCAAATAAAGTGACATACCGCGAAAGAAAGTGTTGTGATAAATAATTAAATAAAAGAGAAAAGCCGTCGGTCGTTTCTTAAGCGCGTGTCCGTCCGTTGCCTTCGGAATACTACAAGAAAAAATAGCAACAACATTCAGTGTAATCTACACTATCAAACATACAATAAGTAAAACAAACACAGAGATATTTTTTTTATTTATTTTCTCTCTCATTTATTTCATTTATTACCGTGTTTCACACAGTTTATATATTTATTGTGATTGTGGTGCTTTTGTTATTTCTTCTTCTTGTTCGCCAAACACTAAAAAACTCCGAAACAATAACAACGTCACATGACAGAGTGACTGTCATCTCTGTTAATTGTTGCCACCCTTCACTATCACATGTGACACATTATCTGAAAACATATGATCAGTTTCCTTAGGGGTGTCCACACGTCCCAAAAAATTGTATGAATATTTATAAAAATATTTTAGTGCTGTTTTCCGGAATTTTTTGAGTTGAATCCTTCGGATATCAACTAAAAATAAAATTTAATTACGTTTTCAATAGAGTGCACCCTATATTCAGCATTATTTATATAAATATATTTAATTTTATATAATATCACATATTATATTTATCAAAAAGTTTACTTTTTTATTTGAAAATATTTTTGATTTAAAATACATTTTGTTGTTGTCCACTACCGATTGCTTGAGTGCATTTTACAGTCCGTGCACCCTACAATCAGTTTTAGTGATTTTTTGAATTTTTCCGAGTTTTTCGACTCTATAATATTTCAAAAGATATTTTTGTGGGCAATAGTTATTGTTGCCCTTGTTGTCGTGTATTATACGATACACTGCAAAAAATTTGAGAAATCCTAAATACACTGCAAGAAATTTTAGTTGAATTTTAATTTTTTTTTTCTTAAAATTTCTAAATTTTTGCTAATTTTAATCACGTTAAACCACATTTTGTTGTATTCACGATACAATAAAGATAAAAGTTCAGGATTTTATAAATTCAGTGTATTTTCAACATTTTATCTACAGCATCAAGTGCTATTTTCTAATATCTTTTAAAAATCTTCATTTATTTGTAGATTTTCATAACGTGTCAAAATCCTCAAATTTATTGCATTTCGTGCAAAATATTCTAAAATTTTAATACTTTTGTGCATTTTCGTGCAATCTTATCCATTGTAATTGCTTTTCAAACAATTCAGAAGAAATTACTTGGTGTAATTGCTACCATTTGGACAATTTATTACTACAAAATATAGTTTTCAACGAAAACTCTTACTTCCCCATATTTTTTCTGAAATTAACTTCTCTATTTCACAATGCCAGTCACCCCTCTAGATTTATTCATCCGAGCTGCTGACGCTTTGGTTAAATTTGACGCCAAATTCAGTTGCCCACGGGACGAAGAGCTCGATGTCTATATTTTAGAACTACAGGGACCTGAAGTCCAAACGTTATGGGACAAGGTAGAATCAATGTTTGATAAATGTCTCAATTATTTGACAGAACAGAATAGCCCTAGTGAAGACTTCACTGCTGCTGAAACCAAATTTGATGTAGCATACAATTGTTTCCTTAGGGTTCTCGCTGCTATCCATAGGAAATTAGAAAAACTTCTACATCTTCTACACATGCAGATTTAAATGCTACGCATCAGTCAACCGGTGGCGAGGATAATTCTGTTCATAGGCTAATCTTACCACCCTGTGATATTGAAGTTTTTGATGGTGACTTCCTTAATTGGCCTATCTTTAGGGATTTATTTTCAGCCGTATATATTAACAATTCCGGCATACGTGACATTGAACGCCTATGTCACTTAAACAAAAAGACCAGTGGCGACGCCCATGAAATTGTGGCTAAGTTTTCGCTTACCCATCACAATTTCGGTCTTGCGTGGTAAGCTCTTAAACAAACTTACGAAAATCCATGTATATTGGTGAACCACCAACTTAAACTCTTATTTGGTTTGCCTGTTTTAGGTAGTGAAACTAGTTCAGGTTAAAAGAAATTACAAAGGGGTATAAATGGATGCATATCATCCATGTCTAACTATGACGTCTCTACGGAAGATTGGGACTCTATTCTAGTGTTCCTATGCATTCAGAGACTTCCTAAAAATTGTGTCGCACTTTGGGAACAAAGTATTAAAGACCAGTCTCTCTGGAAAGATTTGGATAACTTTCTTACGAAACGCATCCAAACTCTTAGTTGCTTGCGTGACATTCGAGGTATTGACCACGTCAAACATCTTAGTAGTAAACAGGTTCGTTCACATTTTACGAATGCTGGCACGAATCGATCCCCTAATTTTCCTCCAAATTCGTCTAAGTCTTCCAGACCATCTTCCAAAAAGTTTTGTATTATTTGTCCACGACAAACGCATCATATCAGAGAATGCAAAAAATTTCTAAGACTTTCAGTTCCTGAAAGATATAATACAATTAGGAGATACAATTGTTGTTTAAACTGTCTATCCCCTAAGCATTTAGTAAAACATTGTAGTAGCCCTTACAATTGTAGCAGATGTAATCAAAGGCATTATACTCTCTTACACAGAGATACATCAATTGCTGGTGCGTCTTCGACGGCAGCAATTTCCCAAAGTACGAACATAGCTTCTCCAAATCAACCATCCACCTCTACAGGTATTACGTCAGGCTCTTCTAATAGACAGGTATTCCATACCGCCCAGAGTAGAAACGTCCTATTAGGTACGGCAATGGTGAACATCGTTGATCAGGGTATCATGTACCCTGCCAGAGCATTAATTGATCCCGCCTCAGAAGCTTCATTTATTACAGAACGACTGCAACATCTGTTATGTATACAATCGTCCACAACATTGGCTACTATTTCAGGGATTAATCAGACAGTCTCGACTACGTCACGCAAATTATGTTCGATTTGCATAAGTTCTCCATTGGACGCTTCGCTTTCTTTGGGAACTACTGCCCTTATTCTCCCTAACATTTCCGGCAATCTGCCTTCTTTTACTGTCAATACTGATATTGTTTCTAGTTTGCCTATCTACGATTGGCAGATTCCAATTTATTCAAATGTCGTCCGGTTGACCATTTGCTGGGAGCAGATCTTTATCCGAATATCCGGCACTCACACCCACATATTATAATCTCTAATAGCGCAAAATACGGTCTTTGGTTGGATCATAACCGGTCCTATTCCTCCTCAAAATGTTCTCCACTAAGGTGACTTTTTCGGAGGAAGAAAATCTTGACAAGACTCTTCTTCGTTTTTGGGAATTAGAGGAAGTGCCTAAACGGCAAATATTGTCCCCTTCTGACCAATTATGTGAATCTTTCTATAAACGTACCACATATCATGATCCGGGCGGTAGGTACGTTGTAAGCCTTCCCCTCAAAAATTACTTAATTGGGCAGTCGGACTTGGGTTTCTCAAGAACCAATTGGTTACGGCAATTTTTTCGAAACGACAATCTGCCACAAATTAAAGTAGTCTACGATCAAGTGGTTAATGAATATTTGAAATTGGGTCATATGAGGCCAGTTGTTGCCGCAACAACAATCTCAACGGTTTGTTACTTGCCACACCACCCAGTAATTAATCCGGATAAACAGACTACCAAACTTCGAGTGGTTTTCAACGCCTCGAATAAAACTTCAAACGGGAAAAGTCTTAATGACATTCTACATGTGGGTCCCACACTGCAATTGGATTTAGTCCTGTTTTTTCTTAGGTGGAGACTTTTTAAATTTGTTTTTAATTGCGACATCACACAGATGTATTGGCGGTACATCTGTGTGATGTCGCAATTAAAAACAAATACGTGTCGATCCGGCCCATACTCCACTGCAACGTATTGTTTTTCGGGATTCTCCTGAAAAACCTGTACAGGACTTTGAATTGCAGACAGTGACATTTGGCGTAAATTGCGCCCCCTACTTGGCCATACGGACGCTTTTACAATTAGCAGACGATACTGACGATGAATATCCGCTTGCTGCGCACATACTTCGTAGGTGCATGTACGACGTACTTACAGGATATCATGACTTACGTACAGCATAAGAATCGCGCGATCAGTTAATATCCGCACTTTCATCCGCTAAATTTGAATTAAGAAAGTGGACAGCAAATGACCGTACAATTTTGCAAAATCTTCCAACGGAAGATTTAATTGATGCTAAGGTCCTTTCCTTTATTGAAGCTAGCAGTTCTAAGCCATTAGGTAGCAGATGTAATGCTCAGCTTGATTTGTTTTATTTTATTCCCATAAAAGTTCACTATACAAAACGTGAAACATTTTCAACTATTGCCAAACTATTCGACCCATTAGGATGGTTAGGTCCAGTAAACTTCTGTCCATGACAGAACGGGAATGGCGAAGTTTCGTGGACTGTTATCTGGATGTGAATTCCATTCATATTCCTCGATGGGTTCATTATACGCCAGATTGTTCCGTCGAACTTCATGTCTTTTCTGACGCCTCAGAAAAGGCATACCACGGTTAGAACTTTGTGGAGCCGTTTTGGCAACTGAATTATTAAAAAACATTCGGAATGAAATCGACATTTCATTCCAAAAGGTATTTTGTTGGACTGATTCTACGATCGTCCTCGCATGGCTTAGCAAAACTCCACCTACGTGGACCACATTTGTTGCTAACCGTGTCAGTAAAATTCAAGATGTTACAGATGTAAGCATTTGGCATCATGTTCGCTCTGAAGAAAATCCTGCTGATTTAGGCAGCCGGGGGGTTTCGCCTTCTGAGCTAGCCTCATCACAACTTTGGTGGCATGGACCACACTGGCTACGCCAAGATAGCTCTCAGTGGGATTTTTCAATGATAATTTTGAAGATATTTTAGGAAAGTTTTCGACTTTAGACAAGGCTCTTCGAATCTTGTCTTACGTTTATAGATTTTCCACAACACTCATCGTGCACATAGAGGTAATTACATTTACAATGATGATAACCTCACCAGTTCGGAGCTTAGAGCGACTAGATTACGTCTAGCTGTCATAGCTCAAAAAATGCATTTCCCAAATGAATACCATAGTCTGTTGGATAAGGTCCCCTTAAAATCCAAAAGTTCCCTTATAACCTTAAACCTCTTTCTAGATGAGTTAGGAGTTATGAGGCTAAACGGACGCTTATCAAGCGCATCTACTCTTTCTTATTCGGAAAGACATCCCATCCTTCTACCTTACCATAGTAGGTTTGCTCGTATTTTGGTAAAGTTCGTCCATACAATATCCATTCACGGTGGAAATCAATTGATGCTTCGCATCTTAAGAATCGAGTATTGGATCCCAAGACTCACATCATTAATTAAAACAACGATAAGTCGCTGTAAAACCTGTTATTTTTTAAGAATCGCTCCTGCTCGCAAATTATGGCCGCTCTTCCACCGGAAAGACTAGCTTTTACAAGGCCTTTCACCACTACTAGTGTTGATTTCGCTGGTCCGTTTGACCTCCAATCCTTCACCGGCCGCTTAACAGTGATAACGAAAGGTTATGTATGTGTGTTTGCTTGCTTTTGTACGAAAGCAATTCACCTGGAAGCTACTTCTGATTTGTCTACGACAACATTTTTAGCAGCCTTCCAACGATTCATATCCCGACGTGGCTGTCCAAAAACTATTTTCTCTGATAACGGCACCAACTTCGTTAGAGCTTCTAGAGAATTAGAGCGAGATTTCAAAATCGTAGTGCAGGAATGTCGTAATGGTTTGTATCAATTTCAAGAACTTTCGTGGCAATTTGTCCCTGCCGGCACTCCCCATATGGGTGGCCTGTGGGAAGCCGCTGTAAAAAGTTTTAAACTTCATTTCCGTAAACAAGCTAAGAATTTAAAATTCACATTCGAAGAGCTATCGACGATAGAAGCTTGTTTAAATTCACGTCCTTTGTGTCCCATGAACGACAACCTCCAAAATACTGTAGCACTTACACCAGGTCATTTTCTAATTGGATCTCCGATCCTAGCTCCCCCTGAGCCACTAATAGATGAATCCCCTCTTCACATGGTAAATCGGTTCCGGAAACTGAAAGCTCTGACTCAACAACTCTGCCTTCGGTGGAAAGATGAGTACTTGAAGAGCTTGCACAAAAGATATAAATGGAAGTTTCCGCAACGCGATTTACAAAAGGGTGATTTAGTTGTAGTACGTCAGGAAAACCTTCCCCCCACTTCGTGGAAATTAGGACGTATAATCGAGGTGCACCCGGGTTCTGATGGTCGAGTACGAGTCGAAGATGTATATACGGAAAACGACACTATACGACGTTCGATTGTTAAATTAGTCGCGCTACCATAATTGTCAAAGCCCATATTTCGAGTCGTCTTGGGCAAACTCTTTACTTTTTTCGCAAAATGAAAAACATGTTTATTGATGGGCGCGATAGAGTCTCGAAATATCGAGCTATGAGAATTGATGAAACGATCTACGGCTT